>NC_057794.1:160892914-160894080 GCF_018294505.1 Triticum aestivum
ACCTCTCCTCTCCGCCGCTCCACGCCGCGCCGCCACACCCCACGCCGCGCCGCCGCACCACCCAAGCCGCGCCTCACCCCGCGCCTCTCACCGCGCCGCCGCCGCCCTGCGTCAACGCCGCCGTCGCCGCCGTTCGCCGGAGGTACCGCGCCGCGTCTCTTCTTTCCCTCGGTCCGGTTTTTCTTATAAACCGTTCCGATTCTTTTCTTCTCTACCGATTCGTTTTCTTTCCGATTTTTCGCTAAACCGTTCCGGTGTTCTAGATCGGTTTTTCGTTTCGATCTCTTTTCCGAAAACCCTAGATTGGTTTTCGTTCTCCTTTCGGACCGTTCGTCTCAACGAACGTGATCACCGATTATTTCCCCGGTTAACGATGCCCGTTCGTTTAACCGTTCTTCATTTTCTTTCTCGTCAGTTTTATTCCGCGATCGCGATCTCAGATCCGATCTTCGTTCTAGTTTATCTTCTCGCTCGTTTATCGGAATCAGGTGATTCAAGCGCCTGGAGTTTCATCTCGAAACCGCCGTTCCGTCTAATCAACTTGAACAAGCTTTTGCTACAGTAAAATTTTGACCTAGATTCAACTTGCTAGAACCGAGTTGTTTTCTTTCCCCGTTTGTTTTTCGTCGTTTGTTCGGCTCGTTCTTTCTTTGCAACCGGAGTTCTTAAGTTTCACTTTCTGGTTCGTTCTCTTGTTCGATTTTTCCCTGTGCATTAGATGAGTACTTATTGTGTGGTTACTATTGCTTGCCTACGATAGATTGACCGGAGTATGACGATTAGATCTATCAAGAGTTTTGAGTGCGCATCATCTTCATCAACATTGCAGGCAAGTTCACACTTTGATCATACCTTTTCTACAACCCATGTTTTATTGCATTAGCTCAATCCTCAAACACTTGCATTGTTTAGGATCTAAATTAAATTATGGGATTGGGAAGTAGAATTGAGGTAGTACCTATTACCTGTTACTTATGAAACCTTGGGAGTTACTTCTACGTTTGCTTATTATGCTATGCTATGCTAGTAGACGTGGATTGGGTGAGTGATATCCATGACAGATGTGAGATTGATAATTTTAATGGTTTATCTAAGGTGGCCACTTAAACACACATCTGGGTGGATTGAGGCACCTGATGTCTATCAGGACTTGCCTGTTTTTTTTT
>NC_057794.1:160894090-160899684 GCF_018294505.1 Triticum aestivum
TTCCGTGTGCAGCCACAAGCCAATTATGGGCTCTGGCGTAGTTGATTAAGTTGTGCGAACTCTTACGGGTAGGCTAGCTGATGTAGGGGATGTAGGTTGGTACGGTCTACCCACATGTAAGGTGCTAGCGCTTCTGAAAGACTATGTCTCGGTCATCCGTTTCTCAAACACCATGCAGTGCGAGAACCAAGCGGAGGCGATCGAGTCTTGTGGGGAAAAGTGCGCAAGCCTCTGCAGAGTGTATAAACTAATCATGATTAGCCGTGTCCCCGGTTATGGACATCTTGAGTATCTAGTTCTTGGATTATCCTGTTGATCTCAACACGTTACTTATTATAATTTGTTTGGGTTTAATGAGTACTTTTAATTGGGATTGAGGATGCTGTCAACCATTCTCAATGTTTAACAACCACCATGATAGTTAAACAAAATTATTCCTTTGATGTAGGGAAAAATTGGCTTTTCGCAAAACTGTAACCATAGAGCCTTACCACCAGCCATAAAGCATGTAGTATAGGCTTATTGTTTCATTACTCTCTAGGTGTTACATTGCCAGCATATTCCATGTGCTGACCCGTTTTCGGGCTGCAACTTTTCATGTTGCAGACTTTTCAAACGACGAGTAAGTGGTACGTTAGGGTTACGATTTCCTATACTCAACTTTGCCGTTGGTGTTGATGGGAATCCACAACCTTGTTGCTTCCGCTATATTTTGAATTGAGGTAATAGTTTTTACGTTACTTTATACATGTGATTTACCTCTGTTATAAATCCTTCGAGTACTGTGTGTGTCAGCATACCGATCCAGGGATGACACGAAAGCACAGAGACTTGATCCATTTGGGTCGGGTCGCTACAAGATGGTATCAGAGCACATGTTGACTGTAGGACGTGACCCTAGAAACTGGCAAGCCAATAGCAAAGATTTTTCTCTACAACTTTCCCTTTCAAAAGATCTTTTACCTCTCTTCTCTTCTGAGCTTATTCAAATTCTCTTTAGTGAGACCATACCCCTTTTCCCTTTTGACCACTCGAAGATTTGACTGATGAGACCACTCCAAGGAGACAAGATATCGGACAACTAAGACCATTTGGAATGAAGAGGATTTTACCGTGTAAATGGAAACTACAACTATTGAAGACTCCGAAGACTTGGAGAATTTGAAGGCTCTGAAGAATTCCCAAATTTGTATGACCCAGGAAGGCTACCTTTATGGAACCTGGCAGACTATGGAAGTTATCAATACCCGGGATCAAGGTGTATCGGAGAAGGACCGGAACATGGAGCATTAAAACTCAAAGTTTTGTCAAGAAAACTCTAAGACAGGAGATATCAATCATGAAATGAAAGCTCATGGCAGTAACATGGGCATAGACATGGCTAACGATGGTGTTATTGCCCGCCTATTCTATTGTCACCATGCGGAGTTAAGCATGCAGATGCATGGAAGGATTAAATGGTAGAAGGCAGATGGAGCACCTATCAGCAAGATGAAGTTTTAACCTTAGCCGGTGTATCACCAGGATCTGGAGTGTTACATCAAGAAGTTAAGATGGACCTAAAAGAAACATTAATTGATAAGGAAGCATTTCGTGAAGAACTTAAGACCAGAAGCTAAAGTAGCCAAGCTGGAGAAGCAAAACCCCGAGGTACCAGAGATTCGTCATGAACTGAAGGAAAGTAGAACCACGGCTCAGCCACGGATGTTGAAACCCAAAAGCTTGGAATGCAATTCCAGAATATTCAAGGATGTCACGAGAGACTTCGCATCAATAGAGATTGATCTGGCAAAAGAACTTGAGAAGACAAGCATGACTGGAAGAAGCCATCGGAGACATGAACATGACTTGAAGAGTTTGACGACTTTGAAGATCTATTGACCTTTAGAAGACCAAACCCCTGTTACATACATACGTTAGATGCGACGATTGTGAGCTGTCATTTGTTTGATGTTTTTCCGACAGCCACAATAAAATCTGTCTTTTCAAAACTTTTTTTTGTATTGAGTGCATCCCTCTCGATCTCTCTTATCCCACCCCAAACCCATGGACCCAATAGAGGATGAATGGAGATGAGCTTGTACTCTCTGGACCGATGAGTCAATGGGAGATGGACCGATGGATTCAGAACATGAGGATCACATGGAGAATAACCCTATAGCCGGAAAGGATATGACCCAGCACGCTCTTCCATTCTTTGAAAGAAGTGTTGCTACCTGGTGGAGGATGTACCAAACCATCAACAGATGACAAGGAGTAACTACTTGGGAAGAATTTAAGTTGACTTTGCTAAAGTCTCGGTTTGTGACCCAGAAGTTGAAGCCTTATGGAAAGGATATGAAGAAACCTTGTGCGTACAAGATCTGTGGAGAAATAGGACACAACCATAAAGAAAAGAAGGACGAATACCCTCATAAGTAGAGGATTATCAAAGGAGTTAGCCGAGGATTTTCAGGGAACTTCGATTGGAGATTGTTCCCAAAGGTTTTGTTGCAGCAATGGAAGTTCAGTTTACATTGTTGGAAAAGATCCGTGAAGCTCAGAAGGATGACAAAGAGATTGCTGAGGTAAAAGAGAGGATGAGCAAAGGAAAGGCCAAAGGTTTTCATAAGGATGAACACGACACCTTATGGTTTGAGAATAGTGTATATGTGCCAATAATGCAAAGATCAGGAAGTTAATACTTCAGGAGGCTCATGACTCACCATACTTGATTCGCCCTGGAAACACCAAGATGTATTTGGATTTGAAGGAGTGTTTCTGGTGGACTGGTATGAAGGAGGATATTACAGAGTATGTAGTCGTAAGTGATGTATGTCAGAGAAAGTAAAAGCAGAGCATCAGAAGTCAGCAGGATTATTGCAGCCTATGCTAATACCTGAATGGAAGCAGGATAAGCTTGGCATGGATTTCATTACCAGATTTCCCAGAACCCGAACGGGATATGATTCTATCTGGGTAATAGTTTATTCGCTTGATCAAAGTGGCTCGCTTTATCCCAGAGAAAACCACCTATACAAGTGCGAAGTTGGCCAAGATATATATTTGAGAAAGGATCGTATGTCTGCATGGAGTTCCGAGGACCATCGTAGAGGAACGCAGTTTACCTCAAAGTTTTGGAATCAGCTGCACCAGAGTTTGGGTACTAGGCTAGAGTTCAGTACAACCTTTCATCCGCAGACAGATGGATAAATCAAGAGAGTCAATCAGATTTTGGAGGACATGTTGAGAGCGTGTGCGCTAGATTATGGATCTAGTAGTGATGATAATTTACCTCACGCGGAGTTTCTCATTCAAGAATAGCTACCAAGTCAGTTTGAAGATGGCCCCTTTTTGAAGCTTTGTATGGGAGAAAGAGCCAGACACCGTTGATGTGGGATGAAGTTGGAGACCGTCAGTTGTTTGGACCAAATGTGATCAAGGAGTCAGAAGAGAATGTTAAGTTGATTCGAGATAGACTGAAGGTAGCTCAGTCCAGGTAGAAGAGTTATGCAGACTTAAAAACGCAAGGAGGTAGTCTATGAAATTGGAGATAGAGCATGTCTTCGTGTGACCCCTCTGCGAGGAGTTAAACAATTTGGAGTTAAGGGACAGTTAGCCCCGAGATTTGTAGGACCATACCGAGTTTTGGAGCGTATGAGAGAAGTGGCCTACAAGTTTGAGTTACCCGAAGGACTGTCAGGAGTTCATGATGTGTTTCACGATTCCCAGTTGAAGAAGTGTCATGCAGAGATGGCCAATATTTCCTTGTAAGGACGCTTGACCCTGGAAAGGATAATGATGTTCCACGAAGTGGAGTATGGATTTCATAAGTATAAGTTTTGTCACGGTATGTGGGACATCCCACGAGGATGAAGAGATGAAGTGTTATTGGGTATAAAGGAGGTATGATGTTGGAAATATGGATCAATGGAAACTCCATGATGAGTCAGAGTAATCATGTCCTAGTTTGGTGCCCAAGGAAGAAAGTCCATATGATTGGATGGAATTAAGAATACTAGGAAGTTGGAAGTTGGACTAATGATCAGTTGCCCGAAGATGAGTTCAAGGATTTCAAGTAATGAGATGGGCCATAACCCACAGGCCCCAGGACCTGCCAAGAAGCAAGCACACTCTTGCTGAAGGAAAAACCCTGGAAGAAGTTACGACTTGTATCAACCAACGATTTTATAGGAGTTACGCAAAACCTGAGAGTTGTGAAGGAACGATAGATGGTTGTTTGGCTTGCAGAATCAATGGATTTTCTGAACTTGGTTCGTCGACAAGAAGAATTCTGCAATGCTTGTGAGGATGACCGAGTGTTAGAATGCGAGATTCGCTAAACCATGTACAAGGAAATGATTTGGGTGCGGGATGGATTGATCACCATACCGACTTACTCTTATTATTCGCTTTGCTATATGGGATGGTAAATCTGAGTGACTTACCTATAGTGGAGAGACGACGATCAAAACCTTGTTTGAACCTTAGAAAGGTATAGGTATTTTTTTCCCTTGTACACGGCAGTTGTTGCCAACCGTAGGTTATACGGTGAGGTTCAACCCAGACCCTTTCCTGCAGGAGAAACCATAAATTGTTGACCACCACGAGATACCGATAGTTGTTTAGCATTGGCGTCAGACCCGTCAGCTATGAAGACCCAGTTTCGGGGTAACCTTACCAAGATGAAAGGACAAAGGAATTGAGGAAAAGGTTATGCCACTACCGGAAGAGCCCAGAGAAGGGATTATCCTTAATATCTGAGAAGACTGACACTGTCAACGATAAGGATGGAGTATATGAGTTTTGATGGAACCGTAACAATGTTTCTAAGGGTGGTAGCACCCGAGACCTCGGAGATGATCGATGGACTTTGAGAAGACCCCAAACCCTAACCTATTCTTTCTAGCCTCTCCGAATCTCGAGGACGAGATTCATTTTAAGGGTGGTAGTTTGTAACATCCCAAAATTCTAAATTTTGGAATGTTATAATAAATAGATAGATTTGACTGATTGTTTGATTGATTGTCTGAAAGTGAGTGAATTCAAAACCTTTAGAAAGTTAAATGAGAGGGAATAAAAGGACTTTCCCAAACTTTCATTTTTTGCATTTTATGCTCTCCGTGAATTCAAATGCTTTTCAAACACAAAACCCTAGAGAGAAGATGACATGACTTCTTCCATTTAAAAATGAAAAGGGTGTTTGAAAAATAATTGAATTTCATTTGGAAATATTCCAATTCTGAAACTTTATGCGACTCAATGATTTTCACGAGAGAAGATAAAATGACTTCTTCAAATTATATGAAATATGAGTTGGGAGTTTCAAAGAATTAAATTCAAAGCCCCTTTGAATTTATTTTCAATTTGGAATAGATCATCATGCATATTTTATTTTCTTGCATTTTGGTCGATCCTAGAAATTTCACGCAACTCAAGGACCCTTGGAGAGAGTTGGAGATTTCGTTATTTTCATATTTGAGAGTTTTCTCGAATTGAAAAGAGGATCATTTGATTTATTTATTTCATCTTCAATTATTTTTCCGTTATCAAAAATATAAGAGAGGGAATAATATGACTTTCCCAAATTTAGGAAAATGAAGATTTAATAAATA
>NC_057794.1:160900781-160901936 GCF_018294505.1 Triticum aestivum
CCGCCGCTCCACGCCGCGCCGCCACACCCCACGCCGCGCCGCCGCACCACCCAAGCCGCGCCTCACCCCGCGCCTCTCACCGCGCCGCCGCCGCCCTGCGTCAACGCCGCCGTTGCCGCCGTTCGCCGGAGGTACCGCGCCGCGTCTCTTCTTTCCCTCGGTCCGGTTTTTCTTATAAACCGTTCCGATTCTTTTCTTCTCTACCGATTCGTTTTCTTTCCGATTTTTCGCTAAACCGTTCCGATGTTCTGGATCGGTTTTTCGTTTCGATCTCTTTTCCGAAAACCCTAGATTGGTTTTCGTTCTCCTTTCGGACCGTTCGTCTCAACGAACGTGATCACCGATTATTTCCCCGGTTAACGACGCCCGTTCGTTTAACCGTTCTTCATTTTCTTTCTCGTCAGTTTTATTCCGCGATCGCGATCTCAGATCCGATCTTCGTTCTAGTTTATCTTCTCGCTCGTTTATCGGAATCAGGTGATTCAAGCGCCTGGAGTTTCATCTCGAAACCGCCGTTCCGTCTAATCAACTTGAACAAGCTTTTGCTACAGTAAAATTTTGACCTAGATTCAACTTGCTAGAACCGAGTTGTTTTCTTTCCCCGTTTGTTTTTCGTCGTTTGTTCGGCTCGTTCTTTCTTTGCAACCGGAGTTCTTAAGTTTCACTTTCTGGTTCGTTCTCTTGTTCGATTTTTCCCTGTGCATTAGATGAGTACTTATTGTGTGGTTACTATTGCTTGCCTACGATAGATTGACCGGAGTATGACGATTAGATCTATCAAGAGTTTTGAGTGCGCATCATCTTCATCAACATTGCAGGCAAGTTCACACTTTGATCATACCTTTTCTACAACCCATGTTTTATTGCATTAGCTCAATCCTCAAACACTTGCATTGTTTAGGATCTAAATTAAATTATGGGATTGGGAAGTAGAATTGAGGTAGTACCTATTACCTGTTACTTATGAAACCTTGGGAGTTACTTCTACGTTTGCTTATTATGCTATGCTATGCTAGTAGACGTGGATTGGGTGAGTGATATCCATGACAGATGTGAGATTGATAATTTTAATGGTTTATCTAAGGTGGCCACTTAAACACACATCTGGGTGGATTGAGGCACCTGATGTCTATCAGGACTTGCCTGTTTTTTTTT
>NC_057794.1:160902608-160904892 GCF_018294505.1 Triticum aestivum
AGGCTCTAAGGGATCATAAGATATTTCAAACTGGAAACTTCCGTGTGCAGCCACAAGCCAATTATGGGCTCTGGCGTAGTTGATTAAGTTGTGCGAACTCTTACGGGTAGGCTAGCTGATGTAGGGGATGTAGGTTGGTACGGTCTACCCACATGTAAGGTGCTAGCGCTTCTGAAAGACTATGTCTCGGTCATCCGTTTCTCAAACACCATGCAGTGCGAGAACCAAGCGGAGGCGATCGAGTCTTGTGGGGAAAAGTGCGCAAGCCTCTGCAGAGTGTATAAACTAATCATGATTAGCCGTGTCCCCGGTTATGGACATCTTGAGTATCTAGTTCTTGGATTATCCTGTTGATCTCAACACGTTACTTATTATAATTTGTTTGGGTTTAATGAGTACTTTTAATTGGGATTGAGGATGCTGTCAACCATTCTCAATGTTTAACAACCACCATGATAGTTAAACAAAATTATTCCTTTGATGTAGGGAAAAATTGGCTTTTTGCAAAACTGTAACCATAGAGCCTTACCACCAGCCATAAAGCATGTAGTATAGGCTTATTGTTTCATTACTCTCTAGGTGTTACATTGCCAGCATATTCCATGTGCTGACCCGTTTTCGGGCTGCAACTTTTCATGTTGCAGACTTTTCAGACGACGAGTAAGTGGTACGTTAGGGTTACGATTTCCTATACTCAACTTTGCCGTTGGTGTTGATGGGAATCCACAACCTTGTTGCTTCCGCTATATTTTGAATTGAGGTAATAGTTTTTACGTTACTTTATACATGTGATTTACCTCTGTTATAAATCCTTCGAGTACTGTGTGTGTCAGCATACCGATCCAGGGATGACACGAAAGCACAGAGACTTGATCCATTCGGGTCGGGTCGCTACATCTGTTGACCATGTTGGGAACGACAGACGGCGGCCGCGCGGCGAGAGCCAACGCGGAGGACGACGTCGAGACCTTGGAACGAATGAACCGGAGTGGGGGAAGACGCAGGCAGAGGGGAGTACAAGGGTTGACTTGTTCGGGTGCAGGGTGGGCCGGTGGAGCTACCGCCGTCGGACAATGTGTGGGAGTAGAGGGATGGCCTGGCTAACTCCATAGGCTATGATGGCCAGCCACTATATAGGAAGAGGACAAAAGACTGAACAAAATAAAGAAATACAAATGGATAGGTGGTTGGTCCCATATGTCTGTGTAGGAGACTTGCTGGGTCCACCTGAGAAGGGGAATATGTTGGGAGGAAGGAGATTCAAAGCACGGCAGCCAAGTGAACTAGTGTTTTTTGGAAACGGACGAGTGAACTAGTTACATAGATAAGCAAATAGCCACTAAAAAAGCAAACATGTTAATGGGTTCATAGAAGAAATATTTCGGACAAAACAGATAATTACGACACATAGGCTATTGCATGAAACACTCAGATGATAAAGGTGCTTATAAACAGATAAACTAAAACATCTAGACCTTCCTGGCACGCTTGATCATGACGTTGCGGCTGCCAGTGTACTCGTCGGTTATGGTAAGCAGAGATGCCCTCATGTCCAAGATCCGCCTGTACAAGTCTGTAACACCCCGGATGTAACTTTCCCAATTTGTACTCCAACTCTTGCCGTTTCCGGCGTTAAGTTATATTTATTTCCTCGGGTTCTGGTCTATGTCTCCGTGTGTTGTTATCATTGTCATGCATCTCATATCATGTCATCATGTGCATTGCATTTGCATACGTGTTCATCTCATGCATTCGGGCATTTTCCCCATTGTCCGTTTTGCATTCCGGCGCTTCGTCTCCTCCGGTGGTCATTTCTAGATTTCTTTTGTGTGTGGGGATTAAACATTTCCGGATTGGACCGAGACTTGCCAAGCGGCCTTGGTTTACTACCGGTAGACCGTCTGTCAAGTTTCATACCATTTGGACTTCGTTTGATACTCCGACGGTTAACCGAGGGACAGAAAAGGCCTCATGTGTGTTCCAGCCCAACACCCCTCCAATTTGGCCCAAAACCCACCAAGCTCTGCTCCATGTCCTAGAGAGTTCGATCACGATCGCGTGGCCGAAAACCACACCTCATTTGGACTCTCCTAGCTCCCTCTATGTCTATAAATAGGCCCCCCTCGAAATATCCCGGATCCCCTCTCCCCGAAACCCTAAAAAATCGTCTCCGCGCCGGCCGGACACGTCCGTCCGAGCCGGACACGTCCGCCGCCGACCCCTCGCCCAATCGTTGCGCGCCACGTCACCGGGCCATGCCCCACTTCGCCGCGCCGCCGCCGAA